>NC_044913.1:58370847-58411754 GCF_001633185.2 Quercus lobata
ATACAAAGCCTAGATTAGCTGTTTGGCAAGAGGACAACAAGAAGAAATTTATTTAATAACTTTTTACACAGCTAAGTCTTAATTGCAGCTCATCAAGAACTTCCGCTTTGAAAGAAGTTGTAAAAGAAATTGGATTGAATATATTCAGAGTAAGATTGACTGAGTTTGGTCCCACTTGATGCCTATTTCCACTAAAATCTAGCTTTGCTCAAACACCCTCCAAGTTCTGGAACATTAAGAGAGGAAAAGATTGTTTAGGATGAGAGACTCCCTTGGAAATTAGGTTCAGCCAGAATGGTCACAACTGGATAATAATAAAAAAACACCATGTGCAATACTTCTTATTGTATTGACATACGTTTCTGTTGACAGTGGATAGTCTTCCCTTTCTGCAGAATTGGTTCGAAGATAGAACAAAGCATCCACCTTCTTGGGCAATATGGATCATTGTAGCTTGCCATATATCCCTTACTTCGGCTGTAGGTCAAAGATAAATTTCAATGCCTATGTATGGCAGCATAAGGATTAAACAAAAGACTGAAAAACTATAGTTTGTAAGGAAACTCAAGAATATAAAATGAACGCTGAACAACCCAGTTTAGACCTTATAAAAACACCTAATTGGGAAGATGGTGATGAATCATGCTAAATTATTCTATAGATATAGTAAATTATTTTACAGATAACAGCACAAGGTACACAAAAACACACAAAAGAGATTTCTTTGTATCCTTCAATGACAATGTTAAATTGAATGACAAAAGAAAAGACATTAAAATAACACTCACTAGGAGTTCTTTTATTAGTAACTATGACAAGACTGTAAGTAAAAATGACAAAAGGTATACCTTCAATATATAAAGTCAGTTCCTAGAGAAGACATTCTATTGTCGTGGCAGATGAGGTCACCTATTATCAAGATTGGAGTCTTAAATACAGGCAGCAATGATGTCTCTGCTGATCAGCACACTTCACATTCTGATGCAATTGGCATTACCTTTTGATGTTTTCCAAGATACCAGCCCAGGGAATCGAAAACTAGAATGGCACTAAAGAGTGAATATCCAGCGCTTTTAACTATTCCCTTCTGGAAGTGGACTTCATATTTACCCATTTAAGTTAAAAACTGTCAACTTTTCAGACCTGCATAAACAAACATTCAACGTGATTCAGTCAAAAAAAGAATAGAATTACATTTTCCAGTGGGTTATATGCATCACAAGAAAATGCATTACCGTGAGTAATAATAAAGCTTAAAGCTGGAAGTATTGACTAGGCACAAATTTGTTCAATCTTGATTAGCAATTAACTACTATCCCTGGTTCTTTTCTAGGTAGACTGCAAAATTAACTTATGTAACCATTGATTAAGCATTCATACCTGTATGTTCTAACTTTTTCCCTAAATTTGTGATGCCTCCCTCAATTTTTTCAAATCAGTTTGCAAATTCTCACAAAATAATCATAATTCTATGGCATGAAAACCGCGTTGTTTCTTGTTTCAACTTATCATTGACAATAAGGCTTTTAGTGTAGGAAATACAATTCAAATTGGATAAAAAGCACAGCTACGATATTTTAGATTTTTAGTTATAGAAGATTTCATTGATAGAAGTTTTCAGCCTTATTTCTGAGTAATACAAATTAATTTTTAAGCCATATTGTATTAATTGAATAATTACAAACAAAATTCAGCTTATAGAGACTTATGTCCATTATCCTCCATACAGGGGCATGAAATGGAGCACCCAAACAGGTTGGCCTCGTAGTTAAGGCAACAAGACTGACAATAAGAGAAGACTGTAACAAAAATTTGAAAATCCATTAATTGAAGCTTACTGTTATATGCTCTTTGCAGAGATTTGTAGTAGTGATTATTTGTGAAATGATTTTAACAATCAGTCAAGTGTTCAAGATGCCTAGTCACCAGATGTATTTCTTAGTGCATAACTGGATCTTAGACAACAAAAAAATGCATCAAAATTGAGTTTCGAGTTGCTCTTCTTAATTGAGCACTTCAATTTCTTGCAGACATCTGAAGACCGAATATCATAGTTTATGCCATTGATTAGTACTAAAATTTGAACAATCAAAATGAGATATATATGATTATAATCAGTATGTAAGGGTAATCCCAGATGTGTACCTCATAGTCTAGAAAATTGCTGAAGTCACTGCTACAGAGACTTTAAGTTAGGAAACCATAAAATAGGATTTGAACAGCAGACAAATTGTCAGGAATCCTGTATATTCCAGGAAAAAAAGAGTTATTTCTGATTATATATATAGGAGATAGAAGCAAACATGGTGAGAACTGTAAATCCTGGGAAAGCCTAGGCCTTACTTGATGCATTGTCGAAGTGATACCTAATACACCCAATTGACACTTGCAGGTACATTCAAGTTATGGTTCCAGCTGACCTACAACTAGAAGTCTTTTAGGAGAAAAGAAAAAAAGAAAAAAGAAAACTGAAGACAGTAAAATTAGCTTAGCTTGAGAATAAATGTAACTGCAATTATGAAGTAATCCAATGATGAGTAATACAGCTTACCCAACATTATAATTTGATCCCAAAAGAAAGAAGATGCTAACCCTCTTGTTTAATTTGATTTGAATCTAAAGTTATACTTCCTTATAGTGCAATCTGTACAGCAAATTGGACTTTAAGGTCATCTACAAATCTGTTTAAAATAAAATAAATAATTTGTCACAAAGTATTTCTCATGTTTAAAACTAACTTTATTTGAATTCATAATATTAATTAATTACTTTGGAGAAGCTTCAATATGAATAATGAAAGAGCCCTAATTAATCCAAAATAGGTTAGTGAAAACTTAACAGTGAAGACAATATAAAGGTAACTAAAGAGCCCTAATCAATGCATTGTTGGTAGACCAAAATACACACACACGCAAATGTTCTCAAGAAGTTTAGAATTGATTGTTCAAACAAAAATACTTGATTTTGTTTGTTGGATGGAAAATTTGAAGATCTAAGAATGCTATGCAGAAAAATATGCTACACTATATAAGCACACACTTTTGAACAAAAATTATGGAAATTAAAAATTAAGTGCATAAACTAGTCCATTCAAAGTAATATATTAAACATAAGGACATTTGAGCAAAAATACCAATTCTTGATTCTTTGAGCTTAGCATAGGAATCAAAAGTTTATCTATATATTTGGAACATGGGCAATCGTGACCTATTGATGCTGAAGTACATAACCTCTAGTTGGGAAATGAAGGATTACCGACATGGCAGCATCTGTTATCTAGTTAGGCACCACACCCTTGATGGTAGATATCTCAACTTCTTGCAACTGATTATAGACATCTCATCAAATAAATAAAGGTTCTGCAACTATAGTGGAAAGTCATCCACTCTTGTTTACTCATTTTGATTTCAAACTATCTTACTTGGGATCGTTGAAGTAGATGAGGCAGCAACTTGAGCTTAGGAACACATAATGTTCGATTTTTGTGTGCAGCTTGAAATGTTAGACATCCTTTTTAAAAAAATTAAAAAGGCTCCACTAAGAATACAAAAACTAAAATTTCTTTCTTATATGGATCCAGATTGTTCTACCAAATTCCGATAACACCACAATGTAGGATTTGTCACTGAAAAGCAAAAACTAATAATGAGTATGCGATTTAGTGTTAAGCACATTTACTTTTAAAACCTTGAAGAGAATATAACGAGGATATGGGGAGGTTTTGTTTTCCATTGACTGGAAATGAGAATCTTTAGTAATGGAGAAAACGTAGATTCACAATCTGTAATCCAGAATAACTCGCTGTATGTTGTTAGAAATGGAAAAGAAAAAAGTTCCAAAATGAAAAACATGGAAAAGAGCAAATTAAGAAATGTGAACATCATTATGAGGAATTCCATATAACATGAATAAGGTCATCAACATTCCCTATTGCAGTCAATTTTCCGTTGAAATATAAAGAAACAATGAATTTGAAAAGAATAGCAATTTTAGTGAATAGTATTCAAAGTTGAGAATAGGAAAAAAAATATTGATAATAAACTTTTTTGGAAGAGAGACAATAGCAGAGAAGAAGAGAACTCACAAATTTTAGTGAGAGAAAAAAAAAAGCACTAGAATCAATTTGTAAGTCCGCCTTTTGTGATTCCTGGATTATGACCGATCTTTTGTCTATAATCTAAGGCTTCACAAGATTATAAGTTAAAATAAATCCTCAACCACTGTGCCAAATCTTCGTCTTAGGTTTCCATTGAGAGGGATCACACCTCTCTTTACTAGAAGGTAGTGCATTCTTGTTCTTAGGCTTAATTTATTGAGAAGATATGAAGCTGCCCTACTATTGTTGCAGAAGCTACAAGAAAACAAACACGTTACTTTCTAAATGAAAAGAAAAATTAAAAACGTTAGCCCCTGCATGAGAACCTCAAATCCACGGAGGGTTGCTTGAATTCATTAATTTAAAGGGCTTTAAAAAGAATTTACCCAAAAAGTAGGTTTGATCGTGGCCGAAGGCTATGAGTAGCACCATTTCCCTTTGTGTCACCAAATTTCATGCAATTTTGCCGTTATCTCCAATGACTTCTAATAGTACTTTTCCACTTCTTGAATTTTCCGCACACAGACTTCTAATGAGCTCTATTCTACATCACCCACCACTCTAGAAAGGATCCAACATCATCAACATTTAGTGAGTCCAACTAATGATATAAATAGGTATCAATATAAAAAAGATGAAATGACATTTACTCACCATAAACTTTTGTAGGAATTTATAATAAGTAGGGGAAGAAAATGAATTGTTCCTATCCTTACTGCCTTGACTAAGTTCAGCAGGAAATATCATATTCCATCTCTCCCCTGCCTTTTCCTTCATCAAGAAGAGCACATTATGGCAAGTATTGATGTAAAGAGTCTATTTTTCATTTTTGAATATGACATAATGCTTGGTAATTACTGATCCTTGATTGTATTTCAAAATTCTAGCATTATGTTTATCATGCTTAGTGCATTCTAACTTTTTCAAAAAAGAGAGCAATTATTGATCAGGTTATTAAAAGTATATAAGAAAACCTAATGATTGGCTAAAGCGCAAGAACATATAATATTGGGAAAATAAACATAATTTTGTGGGAATCAAAACTTTCTTGATGACACGTATGCAAGCAATATTATAATATTTTTAAAATAAAATAAAATAAAACCCATTTTATGCATTCTATTATGTTGGGGGAAGGGCAAGAAAAAAGAAAATAACAAAAACTTCACAAGAAAGAGAATTAGACAGATTAAGTACCCAAACCTATTCGCACATTAGAGGACCTAAGTTGAAAGTACCATTTCTTCCTACAAAAAAATTATGCCCAAATTATGCGAAAAACTTGAAGAAAGTAAAAATGTTATGCAAGAAATAGCAAATTGCCACATCCTGATATCACATAAACTTCAAGATGCTACTAGAAAACCTGAGGCGTTACATTTGCCACATACTTCCTCTTGGTGATGTAATAATGTGGTGAGCCAATGTATGGGTACTTCAGCTTTGTGCAATCACATAATTCCTATATGTTGCTCCTAAATAGAATCTTCCCCTAGGGACATCAGCAATAGATAAAACAATTATAATATATAATTAATATTCCGAATAACCTTCTCAAATGAAAACACTACAGTACATAGCACATGAACCAAGCATAAATGATTCCTTAGTTTATTTTTATTAATGTCTGTGGCCTAGGATTAATATCCAATAATTTGGCATTTATTTTATTGAGCTAAATCACTTGTCTAGTTTATTGTAATTAACGTATGGAAGAGTATAAAGCTTCAAGTTCTTCAAAATTTGAACCCATCATGAATAAGGAACTTTATATGATATTGAAATCTCAAATGCTAAGAGGTTGAGTCTTGGTGGGATGGCAAGTGCCTTTCACCAAAAGCAATAGGAAATGAGTTCGAGTTTGGGAGTCACAAAAAGTGGGAGCTTTGTGCATTGAGTAAGAACCTTTTTTTCTTTAAAAAAAAAAAAAAAAATCTCAAATGCTCAATTTAATTAGCTAGATTATAATTTTTCTAAAGGGAAAATTTTAATATATACACACCCTTGGTTGTCAATGATTAAATGGCTGAATAAAGAACACAAAATCTTGCTAGATTCATAAGAGAGACAAAACACGTCAACAATTTTAGTTAGAAAAAACAAAGAAAAAAGATGAGGTTGGTGATGATTTGCTAAGTTTAGTTACTTTCAAGACTAAATTGTATCGCATTATTACAAAATGGTGGTCTCAATCGCTGGGATATGAACAAAATGAGATTTCATGTGTTCTTGGCCTAGTTGACGAATAGAATACAACCAGCACTAGTCATGCCAAAATAATTTCATAAAAAATATTTGGAAAATTTTTTCTTCATCTTTTTCTAAGTAAAAAGTTAGAGAATGTTGTAGAAAAAGTGATAGTGAAGAGGGGATATTTGGAACGAAAATTATATTATTTGGATTGAAAAAAATACTTCATAAACGAGAAGTGAGAAAAACTTACCACCTTTGACAAACTTCTAATGAACTCCATAAAATTAATTAATTGTTCTTCCAACTGAATATAATGGAGTTTGGCCTGCACATCAAGGCAATATATTTAATTAATAAATAAGAAATAGAGTTAAAAATATCAGACGAAAGCAAACAAAAAAGGAAGACATTAGGGAAATTATGAATGTAATTAGTTGATTTAAAGAAGAGTATCAGATAAGAGAAGAGGATTAAGTTTGAGATAACTGACCACAAATTGTTGTGATAATATATGTGTGAACTTCAAACAGCTTCCTCTTAAATCCATTCCCTGTCATTGGACCAGAATTGATCGATACTCTCAGCGCTTCTATCATTTAACTTGAGGCAGTTATGAAAGAATAGGTCTTGCAAATTGGTGAGCCAATCCATGGCAACCACTTGCATCCAAATAAGTACCAAATGTTGAAGAGAGAAAAGGTTTCCCAACCACTCTGCCAATTTTACAGTCAATATATATAAAAATTCAGTAAATAGTAGATGAATTAAAGAAATCAAGAGGGGTAAGATTTTATTAAAAAGGTGATATCAGAGGAAAAGAAGATGAGATTTTGGGGGAACTCACTAATTTTGATGAACTTCACTCAGATAGTAATTAAATTCATACCCCATTAGACTCTGTGCAATCGTTAACAATTCTGACAGCAACCAACATGAAATATTCAGCTTTTACTGTAAAGTGAGCATAACACGGCAATAACTTCTACCGAACTATTGACCACCAGAAACAACTCCAGAGAGCATCTCTTTAGTAAGCGATTGGTCCTCTTCCTTGGTTCCCTGAAAGCAGCATTCTTGTACCCAATATTCTGATCTTGAAGAGAGAAAAGTTAACCCTGTGCCAAATCAGAAGCCACCATTGACGCCTCACCTGTGCAGAGTAAAGATCCTCAAAATATGACCCCTCCAACTAAGAAAGTTCTTGGGTGTCAAAGTTTGGCTGATTGAAAATCAGAGCTTAGAATGGCGTAGAATCCTCTGCCAAATCAGAAACTACCATTAACTCTTATATCAAAGAAATGCTAAGTACCACAAGTGGCTTAAATATTTTGAAATATTGTCCGGATACATTGCCATGAACAATATACACTACATACATTAGAAAATAAACATAAAATAGATGCAATGCTACCCAGATTTACAAACTCACTTTTTTTTTTAATTTTTTTTAATTTTAAGTATTAGAAACAATAATTTTTGAATAACAACCATCAAATAACCGAGTATACGTTGGGACAGAAAAGAGCGAAATCTATAAAAGAGAAGAGGAAGAATAGGAGATGGACTTACCACATTGTTTTTGTATTACTTTGACCAAAAATATCTTCAACTTCTCTAATTTGGTGAGCGGCCCTTGAATTTTGATCGTTTGCAGCTCTTGAATAGGAGAACTTTCCTCTCTTTTTTCCCTGTGAGAGAATAAGGAACAAATCAAATTAAAGAAAAAATCTATGCGTAATCTTTGATAATTGTCTGTTTGATTAATTCAATATGAGAAAACTTACCACTCTGATCTGTCTTGGACCAATATGCACAACTACCCTTTAATCCGTTTTCAGGGGAGAAAGATATCTGGAGTATGGGCAATTTTGAGCCACTCTGCGCCGCTTCCCTTCACACATCTTTCCTTTAATTTGGGGCAATCATAAATATTTAATTCGGTGAGGTGTTGCATCGCTTCCGCTGTTGGCAGATACATCAGGTTCATGCATTTCCAAAGATGCAAGCTTCGAACAGAAGAAAGGTTGCCCAACCACTCAGGCAAAGCTTCCATCTGGTCAAAATTCTGTATCGAGAGGTGTGTTTGGGCAGTAAATCGTTGAATATCGTCTGGGAGAGAGTTGAGTTTAGCCCATCCATACAAACTTAGTGTTTCAAGGGATGCGTGTTGGATGGAACTGAGACTAGGGAAAGCATCCAACTCCTCACAAAACCCACCAATTCTCAAACTCTTCAAGTGGGTGAGGCAGTCTAACCCATCTGGCAAACCCATCAATCTTTTACAAGATCTAATTGTTATAGAGTAAAGTGAACGCAAATCCTGTAGATTTGGAATTGATATCAGATTAGGACACTCATTTATCTCCAATGACGATAGAGATATACATGATTGAAGACCAATTGGTAGAACTTCATCACTACACGATATCGCTAGAGTTCGAAGAAGTAACGCCACACCTTTTATACTTGGAAAGGACCTCAGATTAGGACAATTTATTACTTTGAATTCCTCAAGGGAACGAAGGGTGTGCAGTCTATCCGGCAAATAACTCAATTTCTCACAGTTTGATATCTCCAGTGACCGAAGAGAAGTGTAGAAGCCCCATACATCCCCATGTGGTGATAGGGATACCAAATCATAACACCACGATATAGTCAAAGACATAAGACCCGAATTATTTTTCAATAACTGCTCTGGCAAAGAAGCAAGTTCTGAAATTCCCTTAATATTGAGAGACGTTAGTGTGGTAAGCTTGTTGCTAATTTTTTCAAATGTCGTGCTATTGGTGTAGAAAATATCTAATACCTCAAGAGAAGGAAAATGACATGGAGCACTTTTCAGTTGCTCACAGAAATAAATGGTCAAATTCTTAAGGCAAGGAAACACCATTCCCGTTGTTGTTGGCTCCATCGCATCTGTCCATTCAACTAGATTTTGCATCGACCACAATTGAAGACTTTTCAAACATGGGAACAATATTTTGTCGTAACTATCATCATTATAGTTGCCGTAAATCTCGGGTCCTATAGATCTTACATTATCCATATCACCTATTTCAAGATCCCTAAGACAGGGTAGAAGCCCGAGAGTGGGAAGAACCTCACATTTCTTGCAACCAATTAATTTGATATTAATCAAATTGTCATATAGCAAAAAGCCATCCCTTGCATCATGACTTGTCAACATCCATGATGGGAATTTCTCCCCTCCAAAACCATCAATTGTTAAGCTCTTCAAATATCGGTGAGGTTGGAGTCCTTCCAACACCTCTTCATCATTATTGTGGTTGCCTTCTCTATTCTTACTCCAGTAAAATTCCAATTCGTATACTTTGGCCTTTTCTACTAACTTGGCGTTTTTGGAGGCTTCTTTATCTTTCACGTGCTCTAGCCTACGAATGTCTAATTTTCCTTTTAGTTGATTTAAGCATCCCAATTCTTCGATTTGAAAACCTGTGCCTTGACCCACAACGAAACATTGCAAAGTTTGCAGACAAGTCAACTGCCCTAAGCCTTTAGGTGTTCGCACAATTTCATAACCATTAAAATAAATATGTCTCAAATGAATCAAATTTTTTAGATCTTCTGGAAACTCTTTGAGATTATTACAACCTTCAACTCTTAAAGTTTGCAAATTGTAGAGCTTGGTGATGGCCTTTGGTAACACTTTGATGAAGGTACTTGAGATGCTAAGAAGTCTCAAATGTATTAATAGGTCAATTGAACTCGGCAATTCTTTTATACTGTTTCCATGTAATTTTAAAACACGTAAACATTCAAAATTGAATATTGTGTTCCCAAGTGCAGCATTTTCTAAAATAAATGTACGCAATTTCCTGACGCCATCTTTTAAAAATGGAATTCTTGGTATACTTTTGCCTTTAGATTGGATCACTAAACGTCGTACAAGGCTGATACCATCTACTAAATCCTCATTTAAAATTAGGGTCTCAGATTTTGAAACTAAGAGAGCAAGATCATGCACCAAATCATGCATCTTGCATATGATAATATTATCATAATAATCTTTTTCCTCATCTTGGAATAAGGAATTTGCCAGTAAGATATCAAAATACTTGTTACCAATATCCTCCATCTCCAAACAACTTCCTAGAGATGGTTGAAGGAACCCTTCAGCCATCCAAAGCTGAATTAATTCTTCCTTATTAATCCTATAATCTTTAGGAAAAATTGAACAATACGCAAAACATTGTTTAAGAGATGGTAATGGAAGATGATCAAAGCTCAATTTTAATATTGATAACATTCCATTGCTACCATGTGGAGAATTCAAAATTTCATTGTTTAGAAGTGCTAACCATTCATTTTTCTCTTTTTTACGACACATCATCCCTCCTAGTACTTTTGCAGCTAATGGGACCCCTCCACATTTTTTTGCAATATCCCTTCCAATAGCCTCTAAATCTTGAGTTAGAGGAATTGAAGATACTATTTTCTTGATTATGGACCAACATTCTTCCTCAGGTAGTTTTTCTAAATGATGTCGGGGATGCGTCTTCATGATTTTTGCCACCTCGTCACTACGGGTTGTAACAATGATATTGTTTCCAGTATTTGACATAATTCCTAACAAACAAACCCTTAATGTATCCCATTTTAGTGGATCTTCATTCCATACATCATCAAGGATGAGAAGATATTTTTTCCCCTGCAACTCTTTTTGAAGGTTTTGAAGTATTGCATTCTTACTTCCTAAAGGACTCGAGTTATTGGTAAGGGATTCAAGAATCCCTCTTAAAATATTTTTATCATTGAAATCATCAGAGACACATACCCATATTGTCTTATCAAAATGTTTTTTCACTAGCTCATGATTATACACTAGTTTTGCAAAAGTTGTTTTTCCCAAACCAGCCATGCCGACTATAGGAATAACTGAGAGTTGTTGATTGGTTGCACTAGTCAGCAAGCTCACTATTTTTGAAACTTCACTTTTCCTTCCTACAACTTCTGAATGATCAAGAAAGGAGTCTGTCTCTCTAGTTGGAATAATCTCAACATTTGAATCTACTGACAATATTCTATCAAGTCCAAACCCATTTGCCAACCCATTTACTTTTGCTAGTTTTTCCTGAACATCCTTAATTTTTTTCGCCATGGAGAGACGGAAAATAAATGGGTCGAGGAAGTTTACCTTTCTCTTCCTTTCGTTTTCGACCTCTATCTTTTGCCGGAGATTCTCGTACATAAACTCGTCCAGCACATCGTCAGCTTCATAAGCAACATCTTCAAGCTTCTGGAGCCAAAGCTTCACAGACTCATCTCTCACTTGTCTTCTCTCGGCATCAGTCAAAACAGCTCGAATCATGGTTAATGATTCACCAAGCCCTCTTAGCTCCTCCATGCAGCCCCAAGCATTGCCGATCAGCTCAGTAGCAAATGAAATCACCCTGCTTACGATTTCCTCAGCCATCGTGCTCTGATGATAAGTCAAAAATAAATTGAAAACCATTCAGAAACTACAGAAGAACTGGTGATGCGTCAAAAAACTAACAACTATTATTAATGGAGGAGTGAAACTATAGAAGAATTGTGCTTGTGATGCGTTAAAGACTTTACGGCCATCGTTTTCTTCTTTTTTCTTTTTTTCTTTTTTTTAAATTGTCTTCATTTTCTAATGAAAAGTAATTGTAAAGTTAGTAAACATAACTGATTAGAAGTATCTAGTTTGTAAATGATCAAATGAGCATTGCGTGCTTTCATTACCACAAGGACAACAACTGTAGTGAAATAGCAAAAAATGATCTGTTGCATGCAGGTATGAAGATGATTTAGTTCTTAGATTACAGCTTTGAGAACGACAATTTTGTTCCCATACAGAGGGGAATGGAAAAAAAGTAAATAATAGAAAAACACTTTTCCTTCTTTACAAGGTGGAGGTATTAGGTTTGAGTTATGAAGCAGAAATTGATAGTCATAGTCATAACAATATTGATGAAAACAATAATAAGATGAAGCACAAATTATTTCCAGAACAGAGTCTTACTTGGCAACGTGAAAACTTGAATTTCTTTTGAGAATCAAAGCACTTGTTGATCTTTTGTAATAAGAGATTACAATTTTGGAATTTGAGACTACAAAATAAGGAAAGTGGTAAAAAAGAAGAGGATGGGAATAGGGCAGTGGAAATCTTGGAGGCTTTAGTACCTGAAAAGGATGTGTAACCGCTATAACGCGTTGATTGACCTAAAAAAGAAGAAGTGGTCCAAATTAGTAATAATTGAGCCGAAAATTCTTCAAGCGCAATTACTCATGTTCACATTCTCAGTGAATGTGAACACGAGAAATTAAGATTTAGTGATAGGTTGTAATTAGGCTCGATTTCAAGTTCGACCTACTTAGATTCAGATCAAGATTGGGTTTGGATCAAAGTTCTATATTCTCACGGATTGCGTGAGGTTGCAACTAACTAGTTAAATTTTTTATTTTATTTTATTTTTAGAAACAAGCACACACATGGAGGAACATTACAAACTTCACTCAAAATTTTTACTTAAGTTATAATTTACACAAGAGAACGGTGAATAGTTAAGTTAAAAGAGAAAATCCATAAGACTAATTCTATATCAATTATGCACATATCCTACAAAATGTTAGGTTTTTAAAATTAACAGGCTCACATTGGAAATGTAGCCAAAATTAAAATATTTAGATGGATGTGTGATGAAAAGAAAAAAAAAAAAAAACTGAGAAAGCCAAGATAAAGAATTAGTAAGTTATCCACTCAAAGTGATTCCCACCGAGAAAAAATTAAGAGAGAATAAGGTTGTGTTTGGCTCAATGTAAATTGTTTTCTGAGTGTAAAATATTTTCAGGTGAAAATATTTTTTAGAAAGGAAAACATTTTCAGGTGTTTGGTTGAATTCCAAAAATTACTTTGAAAAATATTTTCTGGTGTTTGGTTGTATTCTTGAAAATGCTCTAGAAAACACATTTTTATCAGGTTTCTCACATTTTCCCAAGATCCAAACAAATATTATTATAGAAAATCTCAATATATAAACACAAAAAATAAGCAAAAATCAGAACAAAAAAAATTTGCCCTTCCTCAAATGGGACACTAATCGTCAGAGGGGTGGAGAGAGATAGCTTGAGAGGAAGAGATGGGTAATGGCAGTGGCAAGATCATGAGAAACGATATCAAAATAGAACCATTTATTCACAATATATACATAATATACTCGGTGAGAGGAGGAAGAAAGAGTGAGAGATAGATCGAGAAAGTGCGATCTCGGTACCAACGGAGGACGGCGGTGGCCAGATCGGGAAAGAGAGAGATCGGTACCAACGAAGGACGGCTGCAGCTAGATCAGGTGGGTGTGGGTTTGCCGAAATGGGGATTGGGTTATGTGGGTAGTCCAGGGTAGCTTGGATGATGGCGGTGGTGGATCGGAGACATGCAGCGATGGAGCATGGCGGTGAGGTTGAGTGGGTTCGATCTCGCCGGTGCTGGGGTGTGATGAGCCGCTGCTGGGGTGCAACGAGTGAGCTGGTGCTGGGGTGCAACGAGCCGGTGCTTGGATGTGCGATCTCCTCTAGCTGTTTCTCTCTCTCTCTCTTCTATTTTCCTGGGGTGTAATTCATTTGAAGGTAAAATAAGACCTGAAATGGTTTTACACTAGAAAGGCTTTATTTTACAGTCAACTCAGAAAATCAATTTCAGTTGACCCAATTTTCAATACGTACCAAACACGAAGCGTGGTGTAAAAGGATTTCCTGAAATCGTTTTCAGTCGAAACAAACGCAGCATAAGTATTTTACTTTTTACCATTAAAATAGAATTATATAATTCAATTTACAAAGTGATAAATATAAAGAAAGAAAATTATGAGGGTTTAAACTCTGAATGTCTCTATTAAAAAATTTTTTAAAAAAATGTTAGCTGAGTTATAAGACTCTTGGCTTGATTGAGCAACAAAGAGTGAAATAAAATTAAGCTGGTTTAAAAAATAATAATAATAATAATAATTGTGTTGGTCTATTACTAGTTGTATAGTGTGTGCGGTGTGTTCCATATGAGGAGCCTGAGTCTAAATGAACAAGGGGTCATTCGGCCAAGACTTGGACCAATTGAGCCCAGCTTTATGCAAATGAGGCTACAATCGCCTCACCTCATGGAACTATAAGGTAAGAAGCATGTAGCCAGTAGCATGGACCAAACTATAGCTAAAAGGCCAGACAAAGAGTTTCGACAAGAGAAGAAAGAATTGGACTGGACAATGAGCTGTACAAGTTACAACCCAGCCCAATTTCATTCCAATCTTTGCTTTTTATCATGTGCCAATGACGTTTTTCCCCTATTAAATTAAGAGTTTTATATAGAGTCATCATTTATCTGTAGTATATAAAGTGAGTGTTTGGGTAAAGATAAAAAATGAAAATTATTTCACCATTTAGTTTATTTTTACTATTATTTATGGGTTCCACTGTACTTTTTAGCACTATTTATGAGCCAATTATACTGTTTCAACTAACTTTTACTTTTATTTACAGTATTTTCAACAATAATTTTTCAGTTTCAGCAAAATAAGCAGTATCCAAATACAGAATCATATATCCCTGTATGCAGCAACTGCTGCGCCTTGTGTGCAGGAAATCTTTGTCTTATAATAATAGAAGCCTTGCATTTAATTTTGCAAGACCCTTGTTGTGCTATCTCATTGGCCACATCATCAACCTTTTCTCAATCAAATTTTCTTTTAATTTTTCTTTTGGTAATATTATGAGAAAATTTTACCTAATCCAACCTCAGTAATGATTTAGATCTCAAATTTAAAAATTACAGCTTAAATCACTTTTAAGCTAATCCAACAATTAACACTGAATTTAAGTGATTAACCAATTATAAAGTACATGTACATCAAAATTAGCATGGATAAACATGTAAAACATAAACAATTAGCAACCCACATAAATTCAAAGACTCTGTGGTACCATTGCTAGAAACAATCCACTAAAATGTGGAGCAATCTTGTTTTTGCAACCAAGCGCTGATTACACCTTCAAGCCTCATGGGTGAATATGGGTGTGCTCCACTGATTCCCAAAAGTCCAATCAACACTCAATTGTAGTGATGGAAATGATAACTAATTTTCCTCTCGACCAAGACTCCTATGAAAGTCCGCCGAAGTTGTCTCTCAACCAAAATTCAAATGCCTGACACGTGCAACTCCGACTCGCTCGACCAAAACTTCTTCTTCAACAACTTCTGTTTTAGCTCTTGAACCCTTATAACCCAGTTACAAATGAATCCACAAAATACAAAAATACAATGTATCTCTCCTGCTAATTCAGGGTTTGATTAGTTTGCATCCTCTGAAGCTTTAGTTTGTTTGTGTAGTGTCTCTCTCTGCCAATCACCCACTTTCACATGCACGAAAACTGTTTGATAAAATACCTGACTGAGAGTGTTTTGTTCTTTTTCTACATTTTGATTTTGTACAATGCCCAGGTTTAATAAGTGGACATGTATACTTCTTCCTAAAGTATATTAATGATTTGGTAGTGGCCAAATTTAGCACGTGGTTTTTTGTTTTTGTTAATGTTTGATGTACTTTTTATTGTAGAAAAGCTAAGGCTTTTCCCCCTTTTATTGAGTATATAGATACTCATTAGCATTAACTCAGGCTTGACTTACATTACAGATCAATTATAGTATACATGGTACACTAAGGACAGAGCATGCTCAATGTCTTACAAGCATCTACACTCGACAATACATATTCCATGTCTTAGAGATAACCAATATGCAAAATCCATTTGCAATCCATGAACCCAGTACATATTCTATAGGAATTAAGTTTTTGGTCTCAGCTTCTTAAAAGATTTTCTTTGAATTTTCTATATAAAATATTTTTGAAAAATTATGTTAATCTATAATTTTATAAAGAACACTCTTCCACCATTGAGTTTCCTGATCAGACTTGAAATTTACGTAGTCTTATTTAAATCTAACCCACATATGTAAGGGGTTTGTGATGTTGCCGTGTTTAGTGTCCATATGTTGTATTCCTTTTTTTGGAAAGAAGAGGAGACATCTAGACTACATGGCTTAGTCTTTTGTGATAGGGACCAGTTATAACTTATAAGGCATCTAAATGACTTTCTATGGTTCAAGTTGAAGACACCACAAATTTGATAGGAAGGCCAAAGGGAATTTAGTGGAGGTTTTGAAACATGATGATGCCATATTACCTTTTGTCTTTTGGTTAGAGTAGGGGTCAAGAGAGAGCGGAGGATACCACCCTGCGATTTTAGCCCAAGTTGGGGTTAGAGTGATGATGCCTTCATCCCTCTCTATGGATGCACCTAATTTGATATCTTACTGGGCACATTACTAATGGCATAAGCACAAGTGTAATGAGAGTCAGCTGATCATTGACATAGCTTTTGTCTAGCTGAAGAGTAGTTTTCCTTTTCTTAACATGCCTTTATTTGAATGCCTTTCTACTTGAAGTTTCTGCTTTTTATTTGCTTTTGAGAAGCCTTGAGTAGAGTTAGATAATGCAGTTGCTTCAAATTTAGTGATGGCATTGACTTGACATGTGATTATCTCTGTCCAACATTTAGTTGATCTATTCTAAAATTCTTTATTCACCTTTGTCTTTAAATATCAGAGCAGATTGAAGATGTTACTCTTTACTTTGATGCTGGATCTACAGAAAGTTTCCAATTTATGGGGGCATTTCATGCGTTGCTGGACCTTGGAGTATGTGCCATTTGTAGTTTCTCTTGATACAGTAAGCTAATGGTGTCATGTGTCTCCTGACATGTCTTTTATTGCTTCTTTCAACCTGATATGGATAAGTTGAATAACTTCACATGTGAACATAATTCATAAATAGATATGTCTGTATCAATATATGTGTGCCAGATATGGTAGCAAACCATCTTAGGGATTACCCAGTTTGTTGCTCACATCTCAAGCATGTTATAATTTGCATTTGCTTCAACTCTAGGTTATTGATTGGAACTCAATTTGATGCTGCAAGGAAAATAGTGTTCATCTCATCTCATCATAGGTTTGTTAAGCAAGATTTTTATCTAAATGCTGCCTGATTTCTCTCATCCCTCTACCACTTGAGCCAAGGCCCAATTGCTACATCTTGCCTTTTTTTTTTTTTTTGAGTGAACACTAGTTACTTTTTTCTATTTTTTGGATAGGCTAGTCAACTATAAGTATTACACTACTATTTTTCAATATATAAGAGAATCTATTGTTGTCACCATTGGACTCATTACAAGGACTTTACTCTAGAGGTAACTTTGTGTTCCTTGATACTTAATTTTTGACAGGGTGCACAATCTATCTCTATGTTTGTTCGTGAGCTTTTACTGTTGTCATATAAATTACATGTTAAGACTTTCTTTTTGATGCTAAATTCCTGTACGAAGTTCCCATTTTTGGTGTAGATCCATATGTATGTTTCTGTTCCTATTTGGTTTTCTTGGACACGAATTATGTTTATGTATATTGCATTGCCTGCCTTATACATGGATTCTTAATATGATGTTGTAGTTGCCATGGATTCTAGACACTGTTTCTGGTATATTTTGTATAATCTAACCAATGCTGTGTCGATTATCGAATTCCTCATTTTATATGTGTTTACATCTAATAACCGTTGTTTGTTGTATTAGACATATTGGAATTTATATTTACCTATTTGGGACAATTTTTTACCTTGAAATTGTGGAATGTTTTTCGTAGATTACCCCCCCCCCCCCCCAAAAAAAAAAAAGTTCATAACAGTTTTTTGTTAGTTTGTAAAATGATTGGTAGAGTTCTTTAAACAGAAGACAGATTTGGTTGTTTTGGCCATACAAGTATATGTAAACCTAAGGAGAAAAAGTAAATTTCATTTTTTTAAAGTTCAACATATAGACTTGTTCTCATGTAACATTGAATTGTTTATATAGTGATTTGTTTCCCTTTGTAAATCTGGTCATTCCCAAAGGAGATTGAGACACTCTCATTAAGCTGAGGAGTTCATTTTTATTTTATAGTTGCAAAATAAGTCCACCAGAAGTTGTAAATTTGATTAGGTAAATTGAAAGTGACCTCTCTGTTTTTTTTTTTTTTTTTTTTTTTCATTGGACACAATATATATGTAGAGACAGAGTAATGCATAGTGATTAGTTCTTTTAGATGCCTCCAACCTTATTAGATATGTTTTGAACAGGTCTACTTTATCTGAAACCAGTAGGGGGTGGCTAAATTGGACTCTGATTCGGTATCTCATTAGCAAAATTCATGCCTTCTTGTTGATTAGTTGATAAACCTCCAACGTGATATTGATGAAAGGTCGATCCCATTAGGCCTAAAATGAATTTTCAAAATGTATTAATTTATGTTTTCCTTTAATCTGATCTAGTTCTATATCGTGCTTTAAATCTACACTATCCTGGAGTGACCTTGAGTACCAAATGAAAACACTTCACTCTTCTCTATGCTTATTAAGATATTATTGGTATTCATTCTAAAATGGAACTCAATAGACCAAATTTATTATTATGATATTTGAAAAACTCATTGGTCTGTGTGGTCTATAATTGTTATTTATATTTTCACAAGAAATGTTCTTTTATTTTTTAGTTTACAAACTTTGGCATTACATTTTTATTGCTAAACATGACTGTGCAAGCTTATGTAATTTTAAATCAAATGATTTTTTTTCCTTGATTTGTGTGTGAGTGGTCTAGTAGTCTACTTGCCATATATTAACTTACATAATGTCATTAATAATTTGAAATGAAAGGTTTAGGACCGTGAAGAGATCAAACAAGAGGCGGTTCCAAAACTACTACATGAATCTTCAGAGAACGAGAGTATAGTAAAGTTGAGCATAGATAATTTATATAGCTTTTACACAAAAGCATAGATTATATGTTCAATTAATGGCTAAATCATTATCAAAATTATCAAATGCATACATCTAACTGTTACTGATAAAATTTAACATAAAAAAAATTGCAGACATCTAACTCTTGCTTTGAGCATGAGGTGACGGTGTTATTTCTTTTTCTTACCATTATCCTGATTTAAAAAAAATATTGACGTACATAAGCAGTTGTGCCATGAATTAGTTTGCTTCTTTTAATCCCCCACCCCCCCGTTATGCTTTATAATTGATTGACTAAGATCTTCAACATATTTTGGGTAGAAACATTTTTGTAATAATTGATTCTTATATTTTAGTTTAGTGATTATAAAATATAATTAAAAAATTGTGAAAACTTCATTTAATAGTTCTTATGTTATAAAATGAAAACAAAGCTTTTATGAAATGCTCGAAAACTCTCCAAAAATGGTAAATAATGTTAGCTTCTGTATAAAATAATCGAAGATCAATTGCATGTTCTAGTTAAAATTATACATTCTCCAACTTTTTATTTGCATACACATCTCACTATATTTTAAATTGCATAATACATTATATTTCCTTGAAAACAATTTTAAAAAATTTACAACACTTTTAAATAACAAATATGGACTGCCTAACTTATGGTATATATATTGCAATATATCAATTATATTTCATCACTTGGTGTTTATGGTTCAATAGAAACGAGGTTCAGCTGGGTGAGGCAAGGCAGCAAGGCTCATCCATAGTGCAGAAAGCTTGTTTCCTCTTGGACGAGTTCCAAACGACAAATTTCAAGCTGAAACCGGTTGTGGACAGAGATGAAACCCGGTGGACACCACCGAAACCTCCATGGTTTAAGCTTAATTTCAATGGGGCAACCTTCACGGCTTCTCAATCTTCTGGCATCGGGATAGTCATTCGGAAAGTGCTGGCAGAGTGGAGGCAGCTTTGAGTAAATCTATACCTTATCCACTGGGTTCTTTAGAGATTGAAGCCAAAGCCTTAGAGGAGGGTGTGTCTTTTGCATGGGATGTAGGCGTCCGAGAGGTGATCTTTGAATGCGACTCACAGATTGTTGCTGAGACTGTAAATGAATCATGTGACCCACCAGTAGCTATGCGCAATATTGTTGAGGGGATTCAACATAAGCTTAAGGAATTCAGGGGAGTACAAGCCTCTCATGTGTTATGTTGGAAAAGAAAATAATGCCGTGGGCAAAAAGAGAGATTTATGTACCTGAACTTGTTTGCAAATAAATACATTTCAGCCCCCCCAAGGCCTCCATTGGATAGCAACCATCGAATAACCTAAATTTTGTGAAGTAAACTAGGAAAGTGAGTGAGTATATGCTGGGAAAGGAAAAAGAGAAAAAGAGAAGAGGAGATGGACTTACCAAATTGTTTCTGGATTATGGAAAAATGGGCAATCTTGTCTTGGGCTATTTTTGTTTGACTAGAGAGGAGATACTGAAAAATCTGCCATTTTTCTTTAATTTGGAGAGCCTCTTGAATATTGATTATCTGCAGCTATTGAATGAGAAATAAATGAAAAAAAAAAATAGGCCTAGAAAAAATAAAAGGATCAAAGAGATTTGATAAATAATGGAATATGGGCACTCTTGGACCAATTTAAGAGATAGAGAAAGTTTTTTTTTTTTTTTTTTTTTGAGAAGAAGAGCCAGAGAAAGAAACTGGGAGAAAATAAAGAATGTAAGAGTATAATAGAAGAGTCTCAGCCAAAAAAGAAAAAAGAAAAAAGATAAAAGAAGAAGAGTATAACAGAAGAGAAAAGGATTTGCAGGTGTATGGTGTGTACAGCGCGTGCCATATGAGGAGCCTGATTCTAAATGAAGAAGAAGTGATTCGGCCCAGACTTGGACCAATTGAGCCCAGCTTTTTGCAAATGAGGCTGCAATCGCCTTGCTTCATGGACCTAAGGCAAAAACATGTACCATGGACCAAACTAGCTAAAAGGCCATACTAAGAATTTCGACGAGAGAAGAAAGAATTGGTTTGGGCAATGAGTTGTACAAGTTACAACCCAACCCAATTTCATTGCTATCTTTTGCTTTTTATCTTGTGCTAAGTTCTATACAACGTGATAATTGTTTCTTTGACTACTAATTGAGAAAAATTGAACTATGGAGAATTTGGGAATTTCAATAAGGACATAATAACAACAATATATTTGTCCCAGAAAATGAAAGATCCTCTGTGGAACGCGACTTCTCTCTTTTTTTTCTTTTTTTCTTTTTTTTGAGAGAAAATCTAGTAATGTGGAATAATGTTTTATAATATAATTATACATAAAAAGTTCAATATTTCATAATTAATGTCATCCTAATCAGCCAACTTCATAAAAGAAATATTTTAAAAAAAAAACAAATTAAGGTACGTAAACTCTTTTACATAATTAAACATATTAAAAGTTAATGAAATCTCATACGTATTATTGTTTTTAATTTTTTTTTAAAAAAAATCTAATACATGATTAAACTTACCAAAAAAGATTATAAATACTCATAAGGTGGATTTTTTCTTTAAAAAAATTAATTAAAAAAGCCACAAAAGCAATTACAATTCTTAAATGCACATTTTGCCCAAAATGCCAGAATTTCGTTGAAATGGCCAATATAGGCTAGAATTTGGACCAAGATAAAATAAGGGTTTAGTGTATCATTTTATATATTAGAACATGATATTCCAACTAGAATAGCCAGAATAAAATATACGGTAAAATATTGGATCAAATAAAAAGTATCTAAATTTAAACAAGTCACTATTTTTTAGTTCTATAAAAAATCAACATAGTAGTAGGTTCCAGTTAGCTCAACTGGTAAAATTTCTTCTTATCGAATAAGAAATCTGATACTCGAACCCCAACTATTTCATAAACTAATTGGTGTCTTAATTTGATCATACAAATAAATCAATATAGAGTAGAATCCATAAGGTGAAATTCTATTTTATCTAATATATATATCTATATATATATCTCAATATGAGTTTTGGTTAACCCATGAGCCCTCTCTCTCTCTCTCTCTCTCTACTTAGATATTAAAACAAATAAATTTTCTTGGGGAAAATATTAATAATAATTTAATCAACTAATTAGTAACATAAAAATTGATGAATGCTTGCCACATCCCTCATGGCAGCTCAAGTTGCGTTAATCCCTGCTCAGTTTGCATTAGAATGATGTCTGTTATTAGGAATAAGTTGTGTTTATAATTTTTTGAAGTTTTACTATTAATTAAGCGAAGTTTCTCTCATTCAAAAACTTCTTGTATGACCGTAACATAGACAAGTATGCTTAGGTGAATTATGTTCTTGCAGCAATTTTTATTTTTCTTTTGGCCATCATAATGAGCATCTACATTTCACTTCTTTGAATTATTCTTGTATCACTTTTGGATGAAAAGACCTAGGTTTTAATAATGAGCATTGTTATTATACTGGAAGGAAGTAAGAGCACCACAATATCTAGGGAATAGAAAACCAAGTGAGAACCAATATCTCTGACTTAACTACAACAATAGAGATGCATTTTTTTCACAAAATTGTAGCCTGGCAGTCATAAGTACCCTTTCAGATACCTAATATTTTTGAAAGAAATGTACTAATCATGGACATATGAAAGTTCATTTTAGTATTCACGAACTGAACAGGAAAATCTTTACAAATATTTGATTTCTTCAAAATGTGCTGGACGAATCATGGACACTATCTAACCTCTGTACACCTCTAAACATTACAAAAGATATTAGATATATACAAAGCCTAGATTAGCTGTTCGGCAAGAGGATAACAAGAAGAAATGTATTTAATAACTTTTTACACAGCTAAGTCTTAATTGCAGCTCATCAAGAACTTCCGCTTTCACAGAAGTTGTAAAAGAAATTGGATTGGGTATATTCAGAGTCAGATTGACTGAGTTTGGTCCCACTTGATGCCTATTTCCACTAAAATCTAGCTTTACTCAAACACCCTCCAAGTTCTAGAACATTAAGAGAGGAAAAGATTGTTTCAGATGAGAGACTCCCTTGGAAATTAGGTACAGCCAGAATGGTCACAACTGGATGATAGTAAAATAACACTACGTGCAATACTTCATATTGTATTGACATACGTTTCTGTTGACAGCAGATAGTCTTCCCTTTCTGCAGAATTGGTTCGAAGATAGAACAAAGCAGCCACCTTCTTGGGCAATATGGATCATTGTAGCTTGCCATATCTCCCTTACTTCGGCTGTAGGTCGAAAATAAATTTCAATGCCTACATATGGCAGCATAAGTATTAAACTAAAGACTGAAAAACTATAGTTTGTAAGGAAACTCAAGAATATAAAGGGAATGCTGAACAACCCAGTTTGGACCTTATAAAAACACCTAATTGGGAAAATGGTGATGAATCATGCTAAATTATTCTATAGATATAGTAAATTATTTTACAGATAACAGCACAAGGTACACAAAAACACACAAAAGAGATTTCTTTGTATTCTACAATGACAATGTTAAATTGAATGACAAAAGAAAAGACAATAAAATAACACTCACTAGGAGTTCTTTTATTAGTAACTATGACAAGACTGTAAGTAAAAATGACAAAAGGTATACCTTCAGTATATAAAGTCAGTTCTTAGAGAAGACATTCTATTGTCGCGGCAGATGAGGTCACCTATTATCAAGATTGGAGTATTAAATACAGGCAGCAATGATGTCTCCGCTGATCAGCACACTTCACATTCTGATGCAATTGGCATTACCTTTTGATGTTTTCCAAGATACCAGCCCAGAGAATTGAAAACTAGAATGGCACTAAAGAGTGAGTATCCAGCGCTTTTAACTATTCCCTTCTGGAAAGGGACTTCATATTTACCCATTCAAGTAAAAAACTGTCAACTTTTTAGACCTGCATAAACAAACATTCAACATGGTTCAGGCACAACAAGAACAGAATTACATTTTCCAGTTGGTTATATGCATCACAAGAAAATGCATTATAGTGAGTAATAGTAAAGCTTAAAGCTGGAAGTATTGACTAGGCACAAATTTGTTCAATCTTGATTAGCAATTAGTTACCATCCCTGGTTCTTTTTTGGGTAGACTGCAAAATTAACTTATGTAACCATTGATTGAGCATTCATACCTGTATGTTCTAACTTTTTCCCTAAATTTGTGATGCCTCCCTCAATTTTTTCAATTCAGTTTGCAAATTCTCACAAAATAATCATAATTCTATGGCAAGAAAACTGCGTTGTATCTTGTTTCAACTTATCAATGACAATGGGGCTTTTAGTGTAGGAAATACAATTCAAATTGGATAAAAAGCACAGCTAGGATATTTTAGATTTTTAGTTATAGAAGATTTCATTGATAGAAGTTATTTTTTTTGGTAGAACATTGATAGAACTTTTCAGTCTTATTTCTGAGTAATACACATTAATTTTTAAGCCATATTGTATTAAATGAATAATTACAAACAAAATTCAGCTTACAGAGACTTATGTCCATTGCCTTGTCTGCAATTTGTAGGCTGTTACCCTCCATACAGGGATATGAAGTGGAGCACCCAAACAGGTTGGCCTCTTAGTTAAGACAACAAGACTGACAATAAGAGAAGACTGTAACAAAAATTTGAAAATCCATTAATTGAAGCTTACTATTATATGCTCTTTGCAGAGATTTGTAGCGGTGATTATCTGTGAAATGATTTTAACAATCAAACAGTTTGCAAGATGGCAAGGCAGCAGACGTATATCTTAGTGCATAACTTGATCTCAGGAAAAAAAAAAAAAAGCATCAAATCTCAGTTTTAAGTTGCTCTTCTTAATTGGGTTCTTCAATTTCTTACAGATGTCTGAGGACCGGATATCATAGTTTATGCCATTGATTAGTACTAAAATTTGAACATTCAAAAGAAGATATATATGATCATAATCAGTATGTAAGGGTAATCCTTGATGTGTACCTCATAATCTAGAAAAATGCTGAAGTCACTGCAACAGAGACTTTAACTTAGGAAACCAAAACATAGGATTTAAACAGCGGACAAATTGTCAGGAATCCTGTATATTCCAGGAAAAAAAGGAGTTATTTATGATTATATATATAGGAGATAGAAGCAAACTTGGTGAAAAGTGTAAATGCTGGAAAAGCCTAGGCCTTACTTGATTCATTGACACTTGCAGGTACATTCAAGTCATGGTTCCAGCTAACCTACAACCAGAAGTCTTTTAGGAAAAAATAAAAAGAAAGAAAACTGAAGACAATAAAATTAGCTTAGCTTGAGAATAAATGTAATTGCAATTATGAAGTAATCCAATGATGAGTAAAACAGCTTACCCAACATTATAATTTGATCTCAAAAGAAAAAAGATGTTAACCTTCTCATTTGATGTGATTTGAATCTCAAGTTATACTTCCTTATAGTGCACACTGCACAGCAAACCAGACTTTAAGTTCATCTACAAATCTGTTTAAAATAGAGTAAATAATTTGTCTCTAAGTATTTCGCATGTTTAAAACTAACTTCAAATGAATTCGTAACATTAATTAACTTTAGAGAAGCTTGAAATATGAATAATGAAAAAGACCTATTTAATCCGAAATTGGTTAGTGAAAACTTAACAGTGAAGACAATGTAATAGTAACTAAAGAGCCCTAATCAATACATTGTTGGTAGACCAGAATACACACACACACACAAATAATCTCAAGAAGTTTAGAATTGATTGTTCAAACAAAAATACTTGATTTTTGTTGTTGGATGGAAAATTTGAAGATCTAAGAATGCTATGCAGAAAAATGTGCTACTCTATATGAGCACACAATTTTGAACAAAAATTATGGAAATTAAAAATTAAGTGCATAAGCTAGTCCATTCAAAGTAATATATTAAACCTAAGGACATTTGAGCAAAAATACCGATTTTAGATTCTTTAAGCTTAGCATAGGAGTCAAAAGTTTGTCTAGATAATTGGAACATGGGCAATCTTGATCAATCTATGCTGAAGTACATAACCTCTATTTGGGAAATGAAGGATTACCAGCATGGCATCATCTGTTATTTAGTGAGGCACCACACCCATGCCGGTAGATATCTCAACTTCTTGCAACTGTTTATAGACATCTCATCAACTAAATAAAGGTTCTGCAACTATAGTGGAAAGTCATCCACTCTTGTTTACTCTTTCTGATTTCAAAATATCATACTTGCGATTGTTGAAGTAGATGAGGCAGCAACTTGAGCTTAGGCACACATAATGTTTGATTTGTGTGTAGCCTGAAATGTCGGACATGCTTTACAAAAATTAAAAGGCTCCACTAAGAATACATCAACTAATTTTTCTGTCTTATATAGATCTAGATTATTCAACCAAACTCAGATAACACCCCAATGCAGGGTTAGTATTAAGGGCATTTACTTTTGAAACTCCAAAGAGAATCTAACGTGGAATTGGGAAGGTTTGTTTTCCATTGACTGGATATGAGAATCTTAAGTAATAGGGAAAACTTAGATTTCACAATCTGTAATCCAAGAATAAATCCATGTATGTCATCAGAAATGGAAAAGAAAAAGGTTTCAAAATGAAAAACATGGAAAAGAGCAAATTAAGAAATCTGTACATGATTCTGAAGAATTCCATATAACAAGAACAAGGTCATCAACACTCCCTATTGCTGTCAATTTTCCACTGAAATATAAAGAAACAATAAATTTGAAAAGCATAACAATTTTAGTGAACAGTATACAAAGTTGAGAATAGGAAAAAAAATATTGATAATAAAATTTTTTGGAAGAGAGACAATAGAAGAGAAGAAGAGAACTCACAAATTTTAGTGAGAGGAAAAAAAAAAAGCACTGGAATCAATTTGTAAGTCTACCTTTTGTGATTTCTGGATTATGACCAATCTTTTGTTTGTAATCTAAGGCTTCACAAGATTATAAGTTAAAATAAATCCTCAACCACTGTGCCAAATCTTCCACTTAGGTTTCAATTGAGAGGGATCGCACCTTTCTTTACTGGAAGGTAGTGCATTCTTGTTCTTGGGTTTCATTTCTTGAAAAGATATGAAGCTGCCCCACTATTGTTGCAGAAGCTGCAAGAAAACAAACATGTTACTTTTTGAATAAAAAGAAATTAAACACATTAGCTCTTGCATGAGAACCTCAAATCCACGAAGGGTTCCTTGAATTCATAAATTCAAAGGGCTTTATGAAAGAATTTACCCGAAAAGCACATTTGATCATGGCTGAAGGCTATGAGTTTTACTCCCAGCACCATTTCCCTTCATGTCACCTAATTTCACACAATTTTGCCGTGATCTCCAATGACTTCTAATAGTACTTTTCTACTTCTTGAATTTCCCGCACACTGACTTCTAATGAGCTCTGTTCTACATCACCCACCACTCTAGAAAGGTTCCAACATCATTAACATTTAGTGACTCCAACTAATGATATAAATAGGTATCAATATAAAAAAGATGGAAGTGACATTTACTCACCATAAACTTTTGAAGGAATTTATAATAAGTAGGGGAAGAAAATGAATGGTTCCTATCCTTACTGCCCTGACTAAGTTCAGAAGGAAATCTCATATTCCATCTTTTCCCTGCCTTTGCCTTCATCAAGAAGAGCACATTATGGAAAGTATTGATGTAAAGAGTCTATTTTTCATTTTTGAATATGACATAGATGCTTGGTAATTACCGATCCTTAATTGTATTTCAAAATTCTAGCATTATGTTTATAATGCTCAGTGCATTCTAACTTTTTCAGAAAGGAGAGAAATTATTGATCAAGTTATTAAAAGTATATTAGAAAACCTAATGATTGGCTAAAGCTCTATAACATATAATATTGGGAAAATAAAAATAATTTTGTGGGAATTAAAACTTTCTCGATGACACTTATGCAAGCATTATTATAATAATTTTAAAATAAAATAAAAACCCATTTTTATGCATTCTATTATGTTGGGGGAAGGGCAGGAAAAAAGAAAATAACAAAACCTTCACAATAAAGAGAATTAGATAGCTGAAGTACCCAAACTTGTTTGCACATTAGAGGACCTAAGTTGAAAGTACCACGTCTTCCTACAGAAACATTATGCCCAAAGTATGTGAAAAACTTGAAGAAAGTAAAATGTTATGTAAGAAATAGCAAATAATTTATGAATAAAAATCCCCTATTTTATTCTAATATGAAAAAAAAAATACTAGTATTAGAGAAGAGAGAGAGTAGAAAGTCAGTTTTGGATGGACTTACCACCAACCTTTCCTGATATCACATAAACTTCAAGATGCTACTAGAAAACCTGAGGCTTTACATTTGCCACATCCTTCCTCTTGACGATGTAATAATGTGGTGAGGCATTGTATGGATGCACATGCATCAGCTTTGTTCAATCACATAATTCCTATATGTT
The DNA here is from genome assembly GCF_001633185.2 of Quercus lobata. Lineage (NCBI taxonomy): Eukaryota > Viridiplantae > Streptophyta > Magnoliopsida > Fagales > Fagaceae > Quercus > Quercus lobata. The sequence continues at coordinate 58,399,459 of NC_044913.1, forward strand.
GCTCCTAAATAGAATCTTCCCCTAGGACCATCAGCAATAGATAAAAGTTAAAACAATTATAATATATATAATTATTATTCTGAATAACCTTCTCAAATGAAAACATTGCGGTAGCACATGAACCAAGCACAAATGATTCCTTAGTTTATTGTTATTAGTGTATGTGGCTTGAGATTAATATCCAATAATTTGGCGTTTATTTTATTGAGCTAAATCACTAGTCTAGTTTATTGTAATTAACATATGGAAGAGTATAAAGCTTCAAGCTCCTCAAAATCTGAACCCATCATGAATAAGGAACTTTTATATGATATTGAAATCTCAAATGCTAAGAGGTCGAGTCTTGGTGGGATGGCAAGTGCCTTTCTTCAAAACAATAAGTCGTGAGTTCGAGTTTGGGAATTACAAAAAGTGCTAAGAAAAAAAAATATGAGGTTGGAGATGATTTACTAAGTTTAGTTACCTTCAAATCTAAATTTTATTATTACAAAATGGTGGTCTCAATTGTTGGGATATGGACAAAATGAGATTTCATGTGTTCTTGGCCCAGTTGACTAATAGAATACAACCAACACTAATGCCAAAATAATTTCATAAGAATACTGGGAAAATTTTTTCTTCATCTTTTTCTAAATAAAAAGTTAGAGAATGTTGTAGAAAAAATGATAGTGAAGAAGGGATCTTTGGAATGAATGGCATATTATTTGGAATGAATTAATACTTCATAAACAAGAAGATATGTGAAAAACTTACCAACTTTGACGAACTTCTATTAAACTCCATAAAATTAATTAAATGTTCTTCCAACTGAATATAATATAGTTTGGACTGCATATCAAGGCAATGATTTAATTCATATAATAAGAAATAGATTAAAAATAAGATCAGAGGAAAGCAAACAAAGAAAGGAAGACATTAGGGAAATTATGAATGTAATTAGTTGATTTGAAGTAGAGTATTAGAGAAGAGAAGAGGATTAAGTTTGAGATAACTGACCACACATTGTTGTGATAGTATGTGTGTGAACTTCAAACAGCTTCCTCTTTAATTCAATCCTCGTCATTGGACCAGAATTGGTCAATAACTCTCAGAACTTCTATCATTTATCTTGAGGCAGTTATGAATGAATAGGTGTTGCAATTTGGTGTGCTGTTACATGGCATCCACTTTAGGCCAGATAAAAAAGGTTCTTGCGTCCAAATAAGTACAAAGTGTTGAAGAGGGAAAAGGTTGCCCAACCACTCTGGCAAATTTTACATTTCATAATATCAACAAATTTACTAAATAATAGTTGAAATAAAGAACCACCAAAGGATAGATGTTGTTAGAAGGGTGAAATCAGAGGAAACGAAAATGAGATTTGGGGGAACTCACCAATTTTTGATGAACTTCAACCAGATAACACTCAAATCAACACTCCATTAGACCGGGAGCAATCATTAACCATTCTGGCAGCAACCAATAAAAAATATCCAGCTTTTACTGTAAAGTGAGCATAACATGGTAATAACTTCTGGCAAATTATCGACCACTCTGAATAACACCGGAGAGCATCTCTTTAGTAAGGGATTAGATCTCTTCCTTTGCTGCCCAAAAGTAGCATTCTTGTACCCAAAATTCAGCTCTTGAAGAGAGAGAAAAAATTTAATCATGCACCAAATCAGAAGCTTCCATTGAGAGCTCATCTGCACAGCTCAAAAATATGATGCCTCCTAAGAATGCACCTAGTTGTCAAAGTTTGGCTGATTGAAATAAGGGCTTTAGAATGGTGAAGAATCCTGTGCCAAATCAGAAGCCACGGTTGGCTCTTATATCAAAGAAATACTATGTACTACTCTAGTGGCTTAAATATTTTGAAATATTGTCTAAGGAAGGATGCATTGCCATGAACAAGATTTACAAACTAGATGCACACAATATAGATACAACACTACCAAGATTTACAAATTCACTTTTAAAAATTTTTGAATTTGAAGTATTAGAAACAAATAATTTTTGAATTTAAGTATTATAAACAAAGAATCACGCTTGCATTTTGACATGTTAGAAAAGAAATAATGCCTTGGACAAAAGTAGAAATTTAAATACCTGAACTTGTGTGTCAGATAAATACATTTCAGCCCCCAATTGGATAACAACCATCAAATAACCTAAATATGTGAAAGTGAGTACATGCTGGGACAGAAAAATGAGAAATCTAAAAGAGAAAAGGAAGAACATGAATTGTTTCTATCCTTACTGCCCTGACTTAGTTCAGCAGGAAATATTATATTCCATCTTTTCGCTGCCTTCACTTTCATCAAGAAGAGCACATTATGACTAGTATTGCTGTAAAGTGTCTATTTTTCATTTTTGAATATGACATAGGTGCTTGGTAATAAGCAATCCTTAATTGTATTTCAAAATTCTTGCATTATGTTTATTATGCTCAGCGCATTCTAACTTTTTAAAAAAAAGAGAGCAATTATTGATCAAGTTGTTAAAAGTATATAAAAAAATCTAATGATTGGCTAAAGCTCAAGAAAATATAATATTGGAAAAATAACAATAATTTTGGGGGAATTAAAACTTTCTCAATGACACTTACGCAAGCACTATCATAATACATAATCCATTTTCATTCATTATATTATGTTGGGGGAAGGGCAAGAAAAAAGAAAACAACAAAACCTTCACAAGAAAGAGAATCAGGCAGTTGAAGTACCCAAACCTGTTCACGCATTAGAGGACCTAGGTTAAAATACTACCACGTCTTCCTACAGACAAGTAATGCCCAAATTATGTGAAAAACTTGAAGAAAGTAAATATTTTATGGAAGCAAAAGAAAAAAAAATTATGAATAAAAATTTTCTATTTTATTCTAATATGAAAAAAAAAACATTTCTAGCATTAGAGAGGAGAGAGTAGAAAGTCAGTTTTGGATGGACTTACCACCAACATTTCCTGATATCACATAAACTTCCTCTTGATGATGTAATAATGCAGTGAGGCATTGTATGGGAGCACATTCATCAGCTTTGTTCAATCATAAATTAATTAATTGTTCTTCCAACTGAATATAATAGAATTTGACCTGCACATCAAGGCAATATATTTAATTAATAAATAAGAAATAGATTAAAAAAGATTAGAGGAAAGCAAATAAAGAAAGGAAGACATTAGGGAAATTGTGAATGTAATTAGTTGATTTAAAGCAGAGTATCAGAGAAGAAAAGAGGATTAAGTTTAAGATAACTGACCACACACATTGTTGTAATAATATATGTGTTAACTTCAAACAGCTTCCTCTTTAATCCATTCCCTGTCATTGGACCAGAATTGGCTGATACTCTCAGCACTTCTATCATTTAACTTGAGGCAGTTATGAATGAATAGGTGTTGCAAATTGGTGAGCCAATACATGGCATCCACTTGCATCCAAATAAGTACCAAATGTTGAAGAGAGAAAAGGTTTCCCAACCACTCTGCCAATTTTACAGTCAATATATAAACAAATTCAGTAAACAGTAGATGGATTAAAGAAACAAGAGGGGTAGATTTTATTAAAAAGGTGATATCAGAGGAAAAGAAGATGAGATTTTGGGGGAACTCACTAATTTTGATGAACTTCACTCAGATAGTAATTCAACAACCGTCAACCATTCTGACAGCAACCAACAAGAAATATTCAGCTTTTACCGTAAAGTGAGCATCTCTTTAGTAAGGGATTGGTCCACTTCCTCTGTTCCCTGAAAGCAGAATTCTTGTACCCAAAATTCAGATCTTGGAGAGAGAAAAAGTTAACCCTGTGCCAAATCAAAAGCTACCATTGACGCCTCATATCTGCAGCATAAAGATCCTCAAAATATGACTCCTCCAACTAAGAATGTGCTTAGGTGTTAAAGTTTGGCTGATTGAAAACTGGGGCTAGAATGGCGAAGAATCCTCTGCCAAATCATAAGCTACCATTAACACTTACATCAAAGAAATGCTAAGTAGCACTAGTGGCTTATATATTTTGAAATATAGTCTAAGGATGCATTGCCATGAACAATATACACTACATATATCAGAAAACGAACACAAAACAGATGCAACGCTACCAAAATTTACAAACTCATTTTTTTTTTTTTTTAAAGTATTAGAAACAAATAATTTTTGAATTTAAGAATTATAAACAAAGAATTACGCTAGCATTTTGTTATGTTGGAAAAGAAATAACACCTGAACTTGGCCCCCAATTGGATAACAACCATCAAATAACCTAAATTTGTGAAATAGAGTATATAAAAGAGAAGTGGAAGAATAGGAGATGGACTTACCACATTGTTTTTGTATTACTTTGACCAAAAACATCTTCAACTTCTCTAATTTGGTGAGCGGCCCTTGGATTTTGATCATTTGCAGCTCTTGAAGAGAACTTTCCTTTCTCTTTCTTTTTTTCCCTGTGAGAGAATTAAGGAATAAATCAAATTAAAGAAAAAATCTATGCGTAATCTTTGATAATTGTCTGTTTGATTAATTCAATATGAGAAAACTTACCACTCTGATCTGTCTTGGACCAATATGCACAACTACCCTTTAATCCGTTCCCAGTCGATCTTGATATTTGGAATATGGGCAATTTTGAGCCACTCTGCGCCGCTTCCCTTCACACATCTTTCCTTTAATTTGGGGCAATCATTAATATTTAATTGGGTGAGGTGTTGCATGGCTCCCGCTGTTGGCAGATACATCAGGTTCATGCATTCCCCAAGATACAACTGTCGAACAGAAGAAAGGTTGCCCAACCACTCAGGCAAAGCTTCCATCTGGTCAAAATTCTCTATCCAGAGGTGTGTTAGGGCAGTAAATCGTTGAATATCTTCTGGGAGAGAGTTGAGTTTAGCCCATCCATTCAATTCTAGTTTTTCAAGGGATGCGTGTTGGATGGAACTGAGACTAGGGAAAGCATCCCACTCCTCACAAAACCCACCAATTTTCAAAACCTTCAAGCGGGTGAGGCAGTCTAACCCATCTGGCAAACCCATCAATCTTTTACAAGATGTAATTGTTAAAGAGGAAAGTGAATGCAAATCCTGTAGATTTGGAATTGATATCAGATTAGGACACTCATCTATCTCCAATGACGATAGCGATATACATGATTGGAGACCGATTGGTAGAACTTCATCACTACACGATATCGCTAGGGTTCGAAGAAGTAACGCCACACCTTTTATACTTGGAAAGGACCTCAGATTAGGACAATTTCTTACCTCGAAATTCTCAAGGGAACGAAGGGTGTGCAGTCCATCGGGCAAATAACTCAATTTCTCACAGTCTGATATTTCCAGTGACCGAAGAGAAGTGTAGAAGCCCCATACATCCCCATGTGGTGATAGGGATACCAAATCATCACAACTCCATATCTCCAAAGACATAAGACTTGAATTATTTTTCAATAACTGCTCTGGCAAAGAAGCAAGTTCTGAAATTCGCCGAATATCGAGAGACGTTAGTGTGGTAAGCTTGCTGCTAATTTTTTCAAATGTCGTGCTATTGGATTGGGAAATTTCTAATTTCTCAAGAGAAGGAAAATGACATGGAGCACTTTTCAGTTGCGCACAGAAACGAATGGTCAAATTCTTAAGGCAAGGAAACACCGTTACCGTTGTTGTTGGCTCCATCGCATCCGTCCATTCAACTAGATTTGGCATGCACCACAATTGAAGACTTTTCAAACACGGGAACAATATTTTGTCGTAACCACCATCATTATAGTTGCCGTAAAACTCGGTTCCTATAGATCTTACATTATCCATACCATATATAAAAAGATCCCTAAGACAAGGTAGAAGCCCGAGAGTGGGAAGAACCTCACATTTCTTGCAATTAGTTAAATTGATATTAATCAAATTGTCATATAGCAAAAAGCCATCCCTTGCATCATGACTTGTCAACATCCATGATGGGAATTTCTCCCCTCCAAAACCTTCAATTGTTAAGCTCTTCAAATATCGGTGAGGTTGGAGTCCTTCCAACACCTCTTCATCATTATTGTGGTTGCCTTCTCTATTCTCACTCCAGTAAAATCCCAACTCGTATACTTTGGCCTTTTCTACTAATTTGGCGTTTTTGGAGGCTTCTTTATCTTTCACATGCTCTAGCCTACGAATGTGTAATTCTCCTTTTAGTTGATTTAAGCGTCCCAATTCTTCGATCTGAAAACCTGTGCTTTGACCCACAATGAAACATTGCAAAGTTTGCAGACAAGTCAACTGCCCTAAGCCTTGAGGTGTTCGCCCAATTTCATAATCATCAAAATAAATATGTCTCAAATTAATCAAATTTTTTAGATCTTCTGGAAACTCTTTGAGATTATTACAACCTTCAACTCTTAAAGTTTGCAAATTGTAGAGCTTGGTGATGGCCTTTGGTAACACTTTGATGTAGGTACTTGAGATGCAGAGAAGTCTCAAATGTATTAATAGGCCAATTGAACTTGGCAATTCTTTTATACTGTTTCCATATAATTTTAAAACACGCAAGCATTCAAAATTGAATATTGTGTTGCCAAGTGCAGCATTTTCTAAAATAAATGTGCGCAATTTCCAGACACCATCTTTTAAAAATGGAATTCTTGGTATAGTTTTGCCTTTAGGTTGGATCACCAAACGTCGTACAAGGCTGATATCATCTCCCAAATCCTCATTTAAAATTAGGGTCTCTGATTTTGATACTGAGAGAGCTAGATCATGTACCAAATCATGCATCTTACATATGAAAATATTATCATATTCATCCTTTTCCTCATCTTGGAATAAGGAATTTGCCAATAAGATATCAAAACACCTATTACCAATATCCTCCATCACTTGACAACCTCCTAGAGATGATTGAAGGAACCCTTCAGCCATCCAAAGCTGAATTAATTCTTCCTTATTAATCCTATAATCTTTAGGGAAAATTGAACAATATGCAAAACATTGTTTAAGAGATGGTGGTGAAAGATGATCAAAGCTTAATTTTAATATTGGCAACATTTCATTACTATCATTTAGCGAATTCCAAATTTCATTGTTTTGAATTGCTAACCATTCACTTTTTTCCCTTTTATGAGACATCGTCCCTCCTATGACTTTTGCAGCTAATGGGACCCCTCCACATTTTTTGGCAATATCCCTTCCAATAGCCTCTAAATCATGAGTTTGTGGAACTCTTTCATTAAGAGCTACTTTTTTCTTAATTATGGACCAGCATTCATCTTCTGATAGTTTTTTCAAGTTATTTTGTGGAAGTGTCATTGTGATTTTGGCCACTTTATCACTACGAGTTGTTAAAATAATGCTATTTCCCGCATTCGGAGTAATTCCTAATAGGCAACTCCTTAAAGAATCCCATTTCACAGATTCTTCATTCCATACATCATCAAGAATTAGAAGATATCTTTTGCCTTGCAACTCCTTTTTAAGGCATTCTAATATTGTATTCTTATTTTCTAATGTGCTTGAGTTATGGGTAAGGGATTCTAAAGCCTCTCTTAAAATCCTTTTATCATTGAAATCATCAGAGATACATACCCATATTGTCTTATCAAAATGTCTCTTTACTAACTCATGATTGTACACTAGTTTTGCTATAGTTGTTTTTCCCAAACCTGCCATTCCTACAATAGGAATGACTGAGAGTTGTTGATTGGTTGCACTAAGGAGCAAGTCTACGATTTCTAAGACTTGATCTTCCCTTCCTACAATTTCCGAATTATCAACAGAGGAGTCTGTCTCTCGATTTGGGATTATCTCAGGCTTTGCATTTACTAGTTTTGCTCTAGTAAGTCCGAATCCATTTGCATCTTCATTAATCTTTTTTAGCGATTCACTAATAGTCTTAACTTTGTTGCCCATCTTGATACGAAATGCAATGGGGTTTGAAAATGAAAAGAAGAAGCATACCTTTCTCTTCATTTGATTTCGGATCTCTACCTTTCGCCGGAGAATCTCGTACGCAAGCTCATCCAGCACGTCATCAGCATCATAAGCAAGGTCTTTAAGCCTCCGCAGCCAAAGCCTCACGGCCTCTTCTCTTGCTTGCCTTCTCTCTGCATCAGCCAGCACAGATTGAATCAACTCTACTGACTCACGAAGCCGTGTCAGCTCATCATTGAAACCCCAGAAAAGGCCGATCTGCTCAGTAACAAGTGGTATCAGCTTGCTTAGTATTTCCTTAGCAACATCAGTAAGGACAGCCTCAGCCATGTTTTCTTTGGTACGTACTCAGGTAAAAGTCAGAAATAAGCTAGAAATATTTGGAAACTATAGAGGAATCAGGATGGTAAAGACTAACAGCAAAAATATTTATATAGAAGTGAGGAACAACCACTTGCACCGTCTATTACGCTCTTCTGAAATGGGGACATTAGCTTGTGAGAGAGCTAGTGCACCATCATTAATTAAATATTTATCCGTGGGCCAATGCATATACATATTAGTCAGATTCAAAACACATATGTAGTCAGTCAACAAAGTTCATTGATGTACTAAAACAATAGAGCAGTTGAAGTTGATAATATCGAAATAGCTCACCCCCATTTGCAGTCTTGCATGTGAATTACGGTCCACAACTATCTTCTTTATATATAGATTCACATTATAAGAGAATCAATACAAAACACTCAGTCAAGAGAACTAAAGTATAATACAAAATTAAAATATCTGGCCACCATCTACTTCAATCTTTCTTAATATCATTATGATAATGTGTGAAATGTAGTGTTGAAGCTAGTGTGTAGGGAGTCGTAATGAAATTACTCTTTGAGATCTTCTTCAATTGCTCAATGTATACCATGCAGTAAAGCTAAGTCTATCATAATATATGACTCATTCTCATCAGCTATCAATGAATTTGCAAAAGAAATTTAAGATACGCGAGATACCTCAGGCTCTCAGCAATGTTTTGTTTGATGATTGAATATTTCAGAAATAAATTGAAAGTATTTCAAAATCATAGAAGAAATTGTGATGTCGTATTATTACATTGATAGAATAGAGAATCACATCAACTTGCACACGTGCCTTGGGGTTCTCTCTGTCTCTTTTATCCAAATTGAAATTAATGGGGACATAACCATGTGATTGTGCCAGTTAATCATCATTAAATATTGTTCCAACATGCGTTCACATTTTGAGTTTTGATAGACTCAATACTCATGGTAGATAAGCCGACAAAGTTAATTAAAAAACAATATTACTGCAGAAAATGTTGGCCACCATTTGCATGTGAATTGTGGATGCAAATATAATAGTTTCACAGAATCACAGTATTCAGAAAGAAAATATATATATATATATATTTATATATATTTCAAATTGAGAAACAACGATGCTTAATATTCGCTCAAGAGATTTAATATATGTATTAGTTTATTACAAGTGTATTTCAGCATCAACATCAATCTTCCTTATGAATTGATTCTCAAAAAAAAAAAAAAAAAAAAAAATCTTCCTTATATAATTTGCTAGTGTGTAATGAAGTCTTAAGCTAGTGTAGAGAGTCGTTATGAACAGCTCTACAATATCAACTTTTTCGTAATTCATTTATAGAAAAAGTTATCAGATGCCTTAAGAAATTTTTTTTTTTATATTTTTCATAAAAATAATATTAAATTTTTTTTTTCTAAAATAATATATTAACAAATGCATTAAGAACATTCATTAATCGGACTCTACAAAGGCTTAATTATCATCATCTAATAGATTAATTTGTTTAATCATTAATGGCCCGCCAATAACCTATACATGAATGGAGATCGCTAGCAGCTCCACATGCAAGTCAGGGTGGTCACAAGATCACTAGCGCGGCTCCACCACCTTTTGTTACCTAACAAAAGGTCTCAGGGGCAGAGGGACACTTTGCCTTGGCCACCAAACCTTTTAAAAAGTCTCCGAATATATATATATATATATATATAGTTTTTTTTGTCATTTTTTAATATTAGACCCCAAAATTGAGAGTTCCCCTCCAAAAAAATAGCTAGCCCACCCGAAAAATAATTGAGCACCTAATCAGTGGTCTCCAAAAATAGTTGTTAATAACAAATAATAAGTCCATTTTTTTAATAAATAAAAATATATACTACTAGAAAAATGTTTCTCCTTTTTAGTTTTTTCCTTTCTTATTTGGTAAGTTTTAGTTGTTTAATTCAAAGACTAGGTTTTTAACTTTTGTTTAAAAAAAAAAAAAAAAAAATTCTCTTGGAGATTTTTTATTAATATTTGGGACTAAACTTTTTGTTGTTATTGTTAAGTTTCAAATTGTTTGTCAATATTTGATTTAGACTTAAAATCTATATATATATAATTAAAGCAAAGCTAAGAGAAAAGCTAATTAGGTTCTAATTTGAATTTCAATTGTTGTCTAATTTTGTGCCATGTGTATTATCTAAGTTTTTTCAATTTTTGTTTTAAGTGAGTTAATGTTGTGCAAAAAACAAAGATTCTAATATAAATAAATCATCAAAACTAAATAATAATAAAAAGAGTAAACTCATGTGTGTGTGTGTGTGTGTGTGTGGGTGTGTATAGCTTAAAAAATGTGTAACTTTTATATTAGGTATAATTTGAACTCATATTTGTGTGTTTATGGTTGTTTTTAATTATGCTGTGTATATGCACGGGTTATATACTAGTATTAAATAAAATAACCATACAAAAACAGATTTAACGTTATTAGGGTGTGATATTACTCATAAAGCAATTTTCCTTGGAAGAACTTAAAAAATAAAAAAAATAAAAAAGGAACTAAGCATTTTTGTTGTTGTTGTTAAGTTTACAACTATTTGCCAATGCTTGATTTATACTCAAAATATTAAATGAAAAATAAACCTAAATAGAGGAGATCTAATGTTAGGGAATAGTATAGTACACTGCTGATCAAAAAAGAAAACGATATTTTTTTTTTAAATAACAATAAAAAATTTTAAATAGAGGAGATTTAATGCTATGGTGATTGTACACTACTCAAAAATTTAATGGTGATTTTTTTTTTTTTTAATCGTAAGTCATACCTATTAGCTTCCGGCTACTCTCTCTCCATTTGTTTATATGCTACTATGCCCATCAATAGAAACAATAAAAAAATAAATAAAAAAAAGTAATTTTCAAAAACAAAAAAACAAAACAAAACAAGTCTTTCATTGAAATCATTTTCTATTTGGAAGTTACTTACAAGCGAACAAACATAACCTAATGCCATATTCGAAATTGATGATTTTAAGTTAATAGAGATCATACCTTTTGTTTGGAGAAAATGGGCAATTACCCTTTTTTCGGAAATTAAACATACGTTTGCCCTCTTTCTGAAACTAAATAGGGAACTGCCCCTGTTTTGTAACTCGACAATAGAGAATTCGAGTTTTAATGAATAACTCGATATTTGTATAGTCGAGTTAGTCTGACACTTCGAATTTTTCCCAATAAAAAAATGTTTGTGTAGACGGTCATAACTCGGGAAACTGGAAATCGAGTTATTTTCAGAGGTTTGAATCAATAGGACCCTAACGTCTCACAACGCTATTCAGTCACTCGCTCTCCCTGTACACTCTCTTTCCCTCGCTCTCTGCCATCACTCTCTCTCCACACTCTGTCTCTCTCGCTCTGCGATCAGGCTTCCCCACTCTTCCTCGAGTCTCCATCAGTCGTCGTTGGTTCCCGCCGCCACTGATTACAGGTACGGTCCTCTCCCTCTGAAATATTTTCTGATGTTGGTTAATGTTAGGTTGCGTTTTGTGTGGGATTTTGATTATTTTGTTGAAACTTAAGGAAGTAGTAAATTTACTAATGAAGATGAGAATTTCGTTGATTTTCTCATTAATGAGTTTAAATGTGCTTGGGGTTTTGATGAGGGGTTTTGGCAAATCGAGTGGTGTTATAACTTATATTTTCATAAATAGTTAATTAATAATTATCCTAAGCTTTAAGAAGTGATTTAAATAGTTCTGAAATAATTTTTTTTATGGCAAGTTCTTATTTATTTAAGAAGTGATGTTGAAAATCTTGTGGTCAAAATATAATGTCTTACTGAATCTATGCTTTTATTTTATATTAAATGTGGTTTACTTGTTAGAAAATTGCTAACAATGTATTTGCTACCATGTCAGATATGCAGGCACTAGATAGAGTGCGGCCTGGACCTGATGTGGATACCCAGTTGTCCCAGCAGCCGAATCATCGGTCAAGTCCGCTTTGGAGGTGCGCCGCTGATGAGGTATGTAGTAGTATTATTAATACATGTTTGTTTTATAATTGCCTCGTGTTTAATCTCCTAACACAATACTCGTC